>NW_027189142.1:3426281-3461516 GCF_040958095.1 Procambarus clarkii
TTTACATTATATGGAAAGGCGAAGAATTAGGGTTGACATGATAGGGATGTACAAGTGGGCTAATGGACATAAAAGGGTTATTAATAGGGTATTAAAAGTCTCAACACACACAGACGAGGAGTAACAAAAACTTGGTTGAAATATGTTGACTGAACCTCACACTAGAAAGTGATGGAACGACGAAGTTCCGGTCCGTCTTGGACCAGTCACAATTCGATCAACACAAGGCAAAACATGAACAAATGGGTATAAATTTGAAAAGTTTAAATTTAGAAATGGCCTGGGTAAATGTTGGTTTTGGTAACAGTGTACACAATTCGAAGGGCAAATTACCGCATAGCATAACAGTTGAAGGATCTCTTGATTGTTTCAAGCGTAGGTTTTTATATATATGTGAATGGGGTTGGGTGGATATAAATAGGAACTTCTTCGACGGCGATGCCATCTGCTTTTACCTTCATTCCTATGTTCATATGAATGGACATCGTATGAACATAGGAATGTTCATATGAACAAAAAGGGATATTAATAGGGTATTAAAAGTATCAACGCATAATAAAACTCAAAACAATGAATATAAACTGGATAACTATAGATATGGGAATGTTCTGGGTAAATACAGATTCGGTAACAGGACTGTCGATTTGTGGACCCTATTACCGCAAAACATAGGGGGATATTAATAGTAGTATTAAAAGTGTCAACACAAGACATAACACGAAACAATGAGTATAAATTGGATAAGATTAGATTTATAATAGACATGGGTAAATACTGGTTCGGTAACAGAGTTGTTGATTTGTAGAACCAATTACCGCCTACTGTGGTGGAGGTGGGGTCCTTCAATTGTTTCAAGAGTGGGATGGACATGTATATGAGTGGGATTGGGTGGTTATAAATAGCAGTTGCCTTGTATGGCCAATAGGCCTTCTGCAGTCACCTTCTTATGTTCTTAACTGTTGCACCAACAGAATCTCATTCTTGCTCTAATGATCCATTTGTGAAGATGTGAGTGGTTGTTTGTGTTGAGATATTTTCCATCAATAGCATGTTGATGTTGTCTCACAATCGACTACTATAACAAAATTTATCATAGTACGGGCTATTGCGTGCTGTAGTGGCTCAGTGATATATCCATTTATTTCAGATATAGGCAAAAACTCCATGTCACCAGACTTCACCTGATATGATTTAGCTCATAAGGCGCCGAACCAACTCAGACCCTCACTTGCTTCCCCAGTTCTTTCCTGGTCGTGCTGTTTGTTTACGCTCGTCCGTTGTTGTAACCATGGCAAAGACTAATCCATTTGAGAAGAGTTACTTCTCACCCCGCAAGATTCAGATGAGAGAGCAAAATACAATTCTGAAGCTCTCCACCGCCAAAATTTCCAAACTCAGGCGCAGAAATACGTCCTTGCATCGATATGTTATGTTGAAGAACCTCAAGAAACGGGTGGAGCAGGAGTTAACGAGAAACAGGTTAGAATATATGGAAGAATTATTTAACGGTAAGTTCTCCCCTTAGCTTCTTCCTCCTGCTGACCATATGGTTTGTTATAAAAAGGATCTGGGTTGTATGGGCCAATAGGCCTTCAACATTTACCTTCATTCTTATGTTCTTAACTAATGTAAGAGCGGAGCCTTTGTTCGATAGTTTCATTAACTTTCATGACATTTATGAAACAAAATTAATGACATTCATAAACTATTGGGTCCATTACCTCCCAGCATCACCTGTAGCCAAGTCTGCAAATGGCTATTGCAAATAATGCAAATATGACAATGGGATTTGTTTCTCGGACAGTCAGTAATAAATCACCTAGTGCTATATTTTGCAGCCATACCTTGCTCCATTTACATTATCCTGCACTGTTTTTGTCCCAATTGTATACAATTAATAAATTTTCTGGTATTCGTTGCGATTGCGCAGGCGGGTTGCGAAAGGGATCAGGGGGATATAAGAGATATAATTAGCAAGAATTTAAAACCAAAATCAAACAAAAATATTAGTAAAAGTCAAATAGGACACTAGGATTAATTAATCGTAGCCTTAGTATAAGAAACCTGGTGTTGTTCTTCAGCTATATATTACTACTGTTAGGCCCCTGTAGATTATGCAGTTCAGATCGTATCAACATACTATGGAATGGATATTAATTTACTAGAACGTGTCCAGCGTAGGATGACGAAGGTATTCTCGCAAATTAGAAATCTGGCATAGTAAAAAAGATTGACGAAGCTTAAATTACATTATATGGAAAGGCGAAGAATTAGGGTTGACATGATAGGGATGTACAAGTGGGCTAATGGACATAGCAAAGGGTTATTAATAGGGTATTAAAAGTCTCAACACACACAGACGAGGAGTAACAAAAACTTGGTTGAAATATGTTGACTGAACCTCACACTAGAAAGTGATGGAACGACGAAGTTCCGGTCCGTCTTGGACCAGTCACAATTCGATCAACACAAGGCAAAACATGAACAAATGGGTATAAATTTGAAAAGTTTATTTAGAAATGGCCTGGGTAAATGTTGGTTTGGTAACAGTGTACACAATTCGAAGGGCAAATTACCGCATAGCATAACAGTTGAAGGATCTCTTGATTGTTTCAAGCGTAGGTTTTTATATATATGTGAATGGGGTTGGGTGGATATAAATAGGAACTTCTTCGACGGCGATGCCATCTGCTTTTACCTTCATTCCTATGTTCATATGAATGGACATTCGTATGAACATAGGAATGTTCATATGAACAAAAAGGGATATTAATAGGGTATTAAAAGTATCAACGCATAATAAAACTCAAAACAATGAATATAAACTGGATAACTATAGATATGGGAATGTTCTGGGTAAATACAGATTCGGTAACAGGACTGTCGATTTGTGGACCCTATTACCGCAAAACATAGGGGGATATTAATAGTAGTATTAAAAGTGTCAACACAAGACATAACACGAAACAATGAGTATAAATTGGATAAGATTAGATTTATAATAGACATGGGTAAATACTGGTTCGGTAACAGAGTTGTTGATTTGTAGAACCAATTACCGCCTACTGTGGTGGAGGTGGGGTCCTTCAATTGTTTCAAGAGTGGGATGGACATGTATATGAGTGGGATTGGGTGGTTATAAATAGCAGTTGCCTTGTATGGCCAATAGGCCTTCTGCAGTCACCTTCTTATGTTCTTAACTGTTGCACCAACAGAATCTCATTCTTGCTCTAATGATCCATTTGTGAAGATGTGAGTGGTTGTTTGTGTTGAGATATTTTCCATCAATAGCATGTTGATGTTGTCTCACAATCGACTACTATAACAAAATTTATCATAGTACGGGCTATTGCGTGCTGTAGTGGCTCAGTGATATATCCATTTATTTCAGATACTAGGCAAAAACTCCATGTCACCAGACTTCACCTGATATGATTTAGCTCATAAGGCGCCGAACCAACTCAGACCCTCACTTGCTTCCCCAGTTCTTTCCTGGTCGTGCTGTTTGTTTACGCTCGTCCGTTGTTGTAACCATGGCAAAGACTAATCCATTTGAGAAGAGTTACTTCTCACCCCGCAAGATTCAGATGAGAGAGCAAAATACAATTCTGAAGCTCTCCACCGCCAAAATTTCCAAACTCAGGCGCAGAAATACGTCCTTGCATCGATATGTTATGTTGAAGAACCTCAAGAAACGGGTGGAGCAGGAGTTAACGAGAAACAGGTTAGAATATATGGAAGAATTATTTAACGGTAAGTTCTCCCCTTAGCTTCTTCCTCCTGCTGACCATATGGTTTGTTATAAAAAGGATCTGGTTGTATGGGCCAATAGGCCTTCAACATTTACCTTCATTCTTATGTTCTTAACTAATGTAAGAGCGGAGCCTTTGTTCGATAGTTTCATTAACTTTCATGACATTTATGAAACAAAATTAATGACATTCATAAACTATTGGGTCCATTACCTCCCAGCATCACCTGTAGCCAAGTCTGCAAATGGCTATTGCAAATAATGCAAATATGACAATGGGATTTGTTTCTCGGACAGTCAGTAATAAATCACCTAGTGCTATATTTTGCAGCCATACCTTGCTCCATTTACATTATCCTGCACTGTTTTTGTCCCAATTGTATACAATTAATAAATTTTCTGGTATTCGTTGCGATTGCGCAGGCGGGTTGCGAAAGGGATCAGGGGGATATAAGAGATATAATTAGCAAGAATTTAAAACCAAAAATCAAACAAAAATATTAGTAAAAGTCAAATAGGACACTAGGATTAATTAATCGTAGCCTTAGTAATAAGAAACCTGGTGTTGTTCTTCAGCTATATATTACTACTGTTAGGCCCCTGTAGATTATGCAGTTCAGATCGTATCAACATACTATGGAATGGATATTAATTTACTAGAACGTGTCCAGCGTAGGATGACGAAGGTATTCTCGCAAATTAGAAATCTGGCATAGTAAAAAAGATTGACGAAGCTTAAATTACATTATATGGAAAGGCGAAGAATTAGGGTTGACATGATAGGGATGTACAAGTGGGCTAATGGACATAGCAAAGGGTTATTAATAGGGTATTAAAAGTCTCAACACACACAGACGAGGAGTAACAAAAACTTGGTTGAAATATGTTGACTGAACCTCACACTAGAAAGTGATGGAACGACGAAGTTCCGGTCCGTCTTGGACCAGTCACAATTCGATCAACACAAGGCAAAACATGAACAAATGGGTATAAATTTGAAAAGTTTAAATTTAGAAATGGCCTGGGTAAATGTTGGTTTGGTAACAGTGTACACAATTCGAAGGGCAAATTACCGCATAGCATAACAGTTGAAGGATCTCTTGATTGTTTCAAGCGTAGGTTTTTATATATATGTGAATGGGGTTGGGTGGATATAAATAGGAACTTCTTCGACGGCGATGCCATCTGCTGCCATCTGCTTTTACCTTCATTCCTATGTTCATATGAATGGACATTCGTATGAACATAGGAATGTTCATATGAACAAAAAGGGATATTAATAGGGTATTAAAAGTATCAACGCATAATAAAACTCAAAACAATGAATATAAACTGGATAACTATAGATATGGGAATGTTCTGGGTAAATACAGATTCGGTAACAGGACTGTCGATTTGTGGACCCTATTACCGCAAAACATAGGGGGATATTAATAGTAGTATTAAAAGTGTCAACACAAGACATAACACGAAACAATGAGTATAAATTGGATAAGATTAGATTTATAATAGACATGGGTAAATACTGGTTCGGTAACAGAGTTGTTGATTTGTAGAACCAATTACCGCCTACTGTGGTGGAGGTGGGGTCCTTCAATTGTTTCAAGAGTGGGATGGACATGTATATGAGTGGGATTGGGTGGTTATAATAGCAGTTGCCTTGTATGGGCCAATAGGCCTTCTGCAGTCACCTTCTTATGTTCTTAACTGTTGCACCAACAGAATCTCATTCTTGCTCTAATGATCCATTTGTGAAGATGTGAGTGGTTGTTTGTGTTGAGATATTTTCCATCAATAGCATGTTGATGTTGTCTCACAATCGACTACTATAACAAAATTTATCATAGTACGGGCTATTGCGTGCTGTAGTGGCTCAGTGATATATCCATTTATTTCAGATACTAGGCAAAAACTCCATGTCACCAGACTTCACCTGATATGATTTAGCTCATAAGGCGCCGAACCACTCAGACCCTCACTTGCTTCCCCAGTTCTTTCCTGGTCGTGCTGTTTGTTTACGCTCGTCCGTTGTTGTAACCATGGCAAAGACTAATCCATTTGAGAAGAGTTACTTCTCACCCCGCAAGATTCAGATGAGAGAGCAAAATACAATTCTGAAGCTCTCCACCGCCAAAATTTCCAAACTCAGGCGCAGAAATACGTCCTTGCATCGATATGTTATGTTGAAGAACCTCAAGAAACGGGTGGAGCAGGAGTTAACGAGAAACAGGTTAGAATATATGGAAGAATTATTTAACGGTAAGTTCTCCCCTTAGCTTCTTCCTCCTGCTGACCATATGGTTTGTTATAAAAAGGATCTGGGTTGTATGGGCCAATAGGCCTTCAACATTTACCTTCATTCTTATGTTCTTAACTAATGTAAGAGCGGAGCCTTTGTTCGATAGTTTCATTAACTTTCATGACATTTATGAAACAAAATTAATGACATTCATAAACTATTGGGTCCATTACCTCCCAGCATCACCTGTAGCCAAGTCTGCAAATGGCTATTGCAAATAATGCAAATATGACAATGGGATTTGTTTCTCGGACAGTCAGTAATAAATCACCTAGTGCTATATTTTGCAGCCATACCTTGCTCCATTTACATTATCCTGCACTGTTTTTGTCCCAATTGTATACAATTAATAAATTTTCTGGTATTCGTTGCGATTGCGCAGGCGGGTTGCGAAAGGGATCAGGGGGATATAAGAGATATAATTAGCAAGAATTTAAAACCAAAAATCAAACAAAAATATTAGTAAAAGTCAAATAGGACACTAGGATTAATTAATCGTAGCCTTAGTAATAAGAAACCTGGTGTTGTTCTTCAGCTATATATTACTACTGTTAGGCCCCTGTAGATTATGCAGTTCAGATCGTATCAACATACTATGGAATGGATATTAATTTACTAGAACGTGTCCAGCGTAGGATGACGAAGGTATTCTCGCAAATTAGAAATCTGGCATAGTAAAAAAGATTGACGAAGCTTAAATTACATTATATGGAAAGGCGAAGAATTAGGGTTGACATGATAGGGATGTACAAGTGGGCTAATGGACATAGCAAAGGGTTATTAATAGGGTATTAAAAGTCTCAACACACACAGACGAGGAGTAACAAAAACTTGGTTGAAATATGTTGACTGAACCTCACACTAGAAAGTGATGGAACGACGAAGTTCCGGTCCGTCTTGGACCAGTCACAATTCGATCAACACAAGGCAAAACATGAACAAATGGGTATAAATTTGAAAAGTTTAAATTTAGAAATGGCCTGGGTAAATGTTGGTTTGGTAACAGTGTACACAATTCGAAGGGCAAATTACCGCATAGCATAACAGTTGAAGGATCTCTTGATTGTTTCAAGCGTAGGTTTTTATATATATGTGAATGGGGTTGGGTGGATATAAATAGGAACTTCTTCGACGGCGATGCCATCTGCTTTTTACCTTCATTCCTATGTTCATATGAATGGACATTCGTATGAACATAGGAATGTTCATATGAACAAAAAGGGATATTAATAGGGTATTAAAAGTATCAACGCATAATAAAACTCAAAACAATGAATATAAACTGGATAACTATAGATATGGGAATGTTCTGGGTAAATACAGATTCGGTAACAGGACTGTCGATTTGTGGACCCTATTACCGCAAAACATAGGGGGATATTAATAGTAGTATTAAAAGTGTCAACACAAGACATAACACGAAACAATGAGTATAAATTGGATAAGATTAGATTTATAATAGACATGGGTAAATACTGGTTCGGTAACAGAGTTGTTGATTTGTAGAACCAATTACCGCCTACTGTGGTGGAGGTGGGGTCCTTCAATTGTTTCAAGAGTGGGATGGACATGTATATGAGTGGGATTGGGTGGTTATAAATAGCAGTTGCCTTGTATGGCCAATAGGCCTTCTGCAGTCACCTTCTTATGTTCTTAACTGTTGCACCAACAGAATCTCATTCTTGCTCTAATGATCCATTTGTGAAGATGTGAGTGGTTGTTTGTGTTGAGATATTTTCCATCAATAGCATGTTGATGTTGTCTCACAATCGACTACTATAACAAAATTTATCATAGTACGGGCTATTGCGTGCTGTAGTGGCTCAGTGATATATCCATTTATTTCAGATACTAGGCAAAAACTCCATGTCACCAGACTTCACCTGATATGATTTAGCTCATAAGGCGCCGAACCAACTCAGACCCTCACTTGCTTCCCCAGTTCTTTCCTGGTCGTGCTGTTTGTTTACGCTCGTCCGTTGTTGTAACCATGGCAAAGACTAATCCATTTGAGAAGAGTTACTTCTCACCCCGCAAGATTCAGATGAGAGAGCAAAATACAATTCTGAAGCTCTCCACCGCCAAAATTTCCAAACTCAGGCGCAGAAATACGTCCTTGCATCGATATGTTATGTTGAAGAACCTCAAGAAACGGGTGGAGCAGGAGTTAACGAGAAACAGGTTAGAATATATGGAAGAATTATTTAACGGTAAGTTCTCCCCTTAGCTTCTTCCTCCTGCTGACCATATGGTTTGTTATAAAAAGGATCTGGGTTGTATGGGCCAATAGGCCTTCAACATTTACCTTCATTCTTATGTTCTTAACTAATGTAAGAGCGGAGCCTTTGTTCGATAGTTTCATTAACTTTCATGACATTTATGAAACAAAATTAATGACATTCATAAACTATTGGGTCCATTACCTCCCAGCATCACCTGTAGCCAAGTCTGCAAATGGCTATTGCAAATAATGCAAATATGACAATGGGATTTGTTTCTCGACAGTCAGTAATAAATCACCTAGTGCTATATTTTGCAGCCATACCTTGCTCCATTTACATTATCCTGCACTGTTTTTGTCCCAATTGTATACAATTAATAAATTTTCTGGTATTCGTTGCGATTGCAGGCGGGTTGCGAAAGGGATCAGGGGGATATAAGAGATATAATTAGCAAGAATTTAAAACCAAAAAATCAAACAAAAATATTAGTAAAAAGTCAAATAGGACACTAGGATTAATTAATCGTAGCCTTAGTAATAAGAAACCTGGTGTTGTTCTTCAGCTATATATTACTACTGTTAGGCCCCTGTAGATTATGCAGTTCAGATCGTATCAACATACTATGGAATGGATATTAATTTACTAGAACGTGTCCAGCGTAGGATGACGAAGGTATTCTCGCAAATTAGAAATCTGGCATAGTAAAAAAGATTGACGAAGCTTAAATTACATTATATGGAAAGGCGAAGAATTAGGGTTGACATGATAGGGATGTACAAGTGGGCTAATGGACATAGCAAAGGGTTATTAATAGGGTATTAAAAGTCTCAACACACACAGACGAGGAGTAACAAAAACTTGGTTGAAATATGTTGACTGAACCTCACACTAGAAAGTGATGGAACGACGAAGTTCCGGTCCGTCTTGGACCAGTCACAATTCGATCAACACAAGGCAAAACATGAACAAATGGGTATAAATTTGAAAAGTTTAAATTTAGAAATGGCCTGGGTAAATGTTGGTTTGGTAACAGTGTACACAATTCGAAGGGCAAATTACCGCATAGCATAACAGTTGAAGGATCTCTTGATTGTTTCAAGCGTAGGTTTTTATATATATGTGAATGGGGTTGGGTGGATATAAATAGGAACTTCTTCGACGGCGATGCCATCTGCTGCCATCTGCTTTTACCTTCATTCCTATGTTCATATGAATGGACATTCGTATGAACATAGGAATGTTCATATGAACAAAAAGGGATATTAATAGGGTATTAAAAGTATCAACGCATAATAAAACTCAAAACAATGAATATAAACTGGATAACTATAGATATGGGAATGTTCTGGGTAAATACAGATTCGGTAACAGGACTGTCGATTTGTGGACCCTATTACCGCAAAACATAGGGGGATATTAATAGTAGTATTAAAAGTGTCAACACAAGACATAACACGAAACAATGAGTATAAATTGGATAAGATTAGATTTATAATAGACATGGGTAAATACTGGTTCGGTAACAGAGTTGTTGATTTGTAGAACCAATTACCGCCTACTGTGGTGGAGGTGGGGTCCTTCAATTGTTTCAAGAGTGGGATGGACATGTATATGAGTGGGATTGGGTGGTTATAATAGCAGTTGCCTTGTATGGGCCAATAGGCCTTCTGCAGTCACCTTCTTATGTTCTTAACTGTTGCACCAACAGAATCTCATTCTTGCTCTAATGATCCATTTGTGAAGATGTGAGTGGTTGTTTGTGTTGAGATATTTTCCATCAATAGCATGTTGATGTTGTCTCACAATCGACTACTATAACAAAATTTATCATAGTACGGGCTATTGCGTGCTGTAGTGGCTCAGTGATATATCCATTTATTTCAGATACTAGGCAAAAACTCCATGTCACCAGACTTCACCTGATATGATTTAGCTCATAAGGCGCCGAACCAACTCAGACCCTCACTTGCTTCCCCAGTTCTTTCCTGGTCGTGCTGTTTGTTTACGCTCGTCCGTTGTTGTAACCATGGCAAAGACTAATCCATTTGAGAAGAGTTACTTCTCACCCCGCAAGATTCAGATGAGAGAGCAAAATACAATTCTGAAGCTCTCCACCGCCAAAATTTCCAAACTCAGGCGCAGAAATACGTCCTTGCATCGATATGTTATGTTGAAGAACCTCAAGAAACGGGTGGAGCAGGAGTTAACGAGAAACAGGTTAGAATATATGGAAGAATTATTTAACGGTAAGTTCTCCCCTTAGCTTCTTCCTCCTGACCATATGGTTTGTTATAAAAAGGATCTGGGTTGTATGGGCCAATAGGCCTTCAACATTTACCTTCATTCTTATGTTCTTAACTAATGTAAGAGCGGAGCCTTTGTTCGATAGTTTCATTAACTTTCATGACATTTATGAAACAAATTAATGACATTCATAAACTATTGGGTCCATTACCTCCCAGCATCACCTGTAGCCAAGTCTGCAAATGGCTATTGCAAATAATGCAAATATGACAATGGGATTTGTTTCTCGACAGTCAGTAATAAATCACCTAGTGCTATATTTTGCAGCCATACCTTGCTCCATTTACATTATCCTGCACTGTTTTTGTCCCAATTGTATACAATTAATAAATTTTCTGGTATTCGTTGCGATTGCGCAGGCGGGTTGCGAAAGGGATCAGGGGGATATAAGAGATATAATTAGCAAGAATTTAAAACCAAAAAATCAAACAAAAATATTAGTAAAAGTCAAATAGGACACTAGGATTAATTAATCGTAGCCTTAGTAATAAGAAACCTGGTGTTGTTCTTCAGCTATATATTACTACTGTTAGGCCCCTGTAGATTATGCAGTTCAGATCGTATCAACATACTATGGAATGGATATTAATTTACTAGAACGTGTCCAGCGTAGGATGACGAAGGTATTCTCGCAAATTAGAAATCTGGCATAGTAAAAAAGATTGACGAAGCTTAAATTACATTATATGGAAAGGCGAAGAATTAGGGTTGACATGATAGGGATGTACAAGTGGGCTAATGGACATAGCAAAGGGTTATTAATAGGGTATTAAAAGTCTCAACACACACAGACGAGGAGTAACAAAAACTTGGTTGAAATATGTTGACTGAACCTCACACTAGAAAGTGATGGAACGACGAAGTTCCGGTCCGTCTTGGACCAGTCACAATTCGATCAACACAAGGCAAAACATGAACAAATGGGTATAAATTTGAAAAGTTTAAATTTAGAAATGGCCTGGGTAAATGTTGGTTTGGTAACAGTGTACACAATTCGAAGGGCAAATTACCGCATAGCATAACAGTTGAAGGATCTCTTGATTGTTTCAAGCGTAGGTTTTTATATATATGTGAATGGGGTTGGGTGGATATAAATAGGAACTTCTTCGACGGCGATGCCATCTGTTTTTACCTTCATTCCTATGTTCATATGAATGGACATTCGTATGAACATAGGAATGTTCATATGAACAAAAAGGGATATTAATAGGGTATTAAAAGTATCAACGCATAATAAAACTCAAAACAATGAATATAAACTGGATAACTATAGATATGGGAATGTTCTGGGTAAATACAGATTCGGTAACAGGACTGTCGATTTGTGGACCCTATTACCGCAAAACATAGGGGGATATTAATAGTAGTATTAAAAGTGTCAACACAAGACATAACACGAAACAATGAGTATAAATTGGATAAGATTAGATTTATAATAGACATGGGTAAATACTGGTTCGGTAACAGAGTTGTTGATTTGTAGAACCAATTACCGCCTACTGTGGTGGAGGTGGGGTCCTTCAATTGTTTCAAGAGTGGGATGGACATGTATATGAGTGGGATTGGGTGGTTATAAATAGCAGTTGCCTTGTATGGGCCAATAGGCCTTCTGCAGTCACCTTCTTATGTTCTTAACTGTTGCACCAACAGAATCTCATTCTTGCTCTAATGATCCATTTGTGAAGATGTGAGTGGTTGTTTGTGTTGAGATATTTTCCATCAATAGCATGTTGATGTTGTCTCACAATCGACTACTATAACAAAATTTATCATAGTACGGGCTATTGCGTGCTGTAGTGGCTCAGTGATATATCCATTTATTTCAGATACTAGGCAAAAACTCCATGTCACCAGACTTCACCTGATATGATTTAGCTCATAAGGCGCCGAACCTACTCAGACCCTCACTTGCTTCCCAGTTTCTTTCCTGGTCGTGCTGTTTGTTTACGCTCGTCCGTTTGTTGTAACCATGGCAAAGACTAATCCATTTGAGAAGAGTTACTTCTCACCCGCAAGATTAAGATGAGAGAGCAAAATACAATTCTGAAGCTCTCCCACCGCCAAAATTTCCAAACTCAGGCGCACAAATACGTCCTTGCATCGATATGTTATGTTGAAGAACCTCAAGAAACGGGTGGAGCAGGAGTTAACGATAAACAGGTTAGAATATATGGAAGAATTATTTAACGGTAAGTTCTCCCCTTAGCTTCTTCCTCCTGCTGACCTGAAGGTTTGTATAACAAAGGATCTGAGTTGTATTGGCCAATAGGCCTTCAACATTTACCTTCATTCTTATGTTCTTAACTAATGTAAGAGCGGATCCTTTGTTCGATAGTTTCATTAACTTTCATGACATTTATGAAAACAAAATTAATGACATTCAATAAACTATTGGGTCCATTACCTCCCAGCATCACCTGTAGCCAAGTCCTGCAAATGGCTATTGCAAATTAATGCAAATATGACAATGGGATTTGTTTCTCGGACAGTCAGTAATAAATCACCTAGTGCTATATTTTGCAGCCATACCTTGCTCCATTTACATTATCCTGCACTGTTTTTGTCCCAATGGTATACAATTAATAAATTTTCTGGTATTCGTTTCGATTGCGGAGGCGGGTTGCGAAAGGGATCAGGGGGATATAAGAGATATAATTAGCAAGAATTTAAAACCAAAAAATCAAAACAAAAATATAGTAGAAAGTCAAATAGGACACTAGGATTAATTAATCGTAGCCTTAGTAATAAGAAACCTCTGGTGTTGTTCTTCAGCTATATATTACTACTGTTAGGCCCCCTGTAGATTATGCAGTTCAGATCGTATCAACATACAATGGAATGGATATTAATTTACTAGAACGTGTCCCAGCGTAGGATGACGAAGGTATTCTCGCAAATTAGAAATCTGGCATAGTAAAAAAAATTGACGAAGCTTAAATTACATTATATGGAAAGGCGAAGAATTAGGGTTGACATGATAGGGATGTACAAGTGGGCTAATGGACATAGCAAAAGGGTTATTAATAGGGTATTAAAAGTCTCAACACTCACAGACGAGGAGTAACAAAAACTTGGTGTAAATATGTTGACTGAACCTCACACTAGAAAGTGATGGAACGACGAAGTTCCGGTCCGTCTTGGACCAGTCACAATTCGGATCAACACAAGGCAAAACATGAACAAATAGGTATAAATTTGAAAAAATTATATTTAGAAATGGCCTGGGTAAATGTTGGTTTGGTAACAGTGTACACAATTCGAAGGGCAAATTACCGCATAGCATAACAGTTGAAGGATCTCTTGATTGTTTCAAGCGTAGGGTTGTTATATATATGTGAATGGGGGTTGGGTGGATATAATAGGAACTTCTTCGACGGCGATGACCATCTGCTTTTACCTTCATTCCTATGTTCATATGAATGGAACATTCGTATGACACTAGGAATGTTCAAATGAACAAAAAGGGATATTAATAGGGTATTAAAAGTATCAACGCATAATAAAACTCAAAACAATGAATATAACTGGATACTATAGATATGGGAATGTTTCTGGGTAAATACAGATTCGGTAAAAGGACTGTCGATTTTGTGGACCCTATTACCGCAAAACATAGGGGGCTATTAATAGTAGTATTAAGTGTCAACACAAGACATAACACGAAACAATGAGTATAAAATTGGATAAGATTAGATTTATAATAGACATGGGTAAATACTGGTTCGGTAACAGAGGTTGTTGATTTGTAGAACCACTTTACCGCCTACTGTGGTGGAGGTGGGGTCCTTCAATTGTTTCAAGAGTGGGATGGACATGTATATGAGTGGGATTGGGTGGTTATAAATAGCAGTTGGCCTTGTATGGGCCAATAGGCCTTCTGCAGTCACCTTCCTTATGCTCATAACTGTTGCACCAACAGAATCATCATTCTTGCTCTAATGATCCATTTGTGAAGATGTGAGTGGTTGTTTGTGTTGAGATATTTCCATCAATAGCATGTTGAATGTTGTCTCACAATCGACTTACTATAACAAAATTTATCATAGTACGGGCATATTGCGTGCTGTAGGTGGCTCAGTGATATATCCATTTATTCAGATACTAGGCAAAAACTCCATGTCACCAGACTTCACCTGATATGATTTAGCTCATAAGGCGCCGAACCTACTCAGACCCTCACTTGCTTCCCCAGTTCTTTCCTGGTCGTGGCTGTTTGTTTACGCTCGTCCGTTGTTGTAACCATGGCAAAGACTAATCCATTTGAGAAGAGTTACTTCTCACCCCGCAAGATTCAGATGAGAGAGCAAAATACAATTCTGAAGCTCTCCACCGCCAAAATTTCCAAACTCAGGCGCACAAATACGTCCTTGCATCGATATGTTATGTTGAAGAACCTCAAGAAACGGGTGGAGCAGGAGTTAACGATAAACAGGTTAGAATATATGGAAGAATTATTTAACGGTAAGTTCTCCCCTTAGCTTCTTCCTCCTGCTGACCTGAAGGTTTGTTATAAAAAGGATCTGAGTTGTATTGGCCAATAGGCCTTCAACATTTACCTTCATTCTTATGTTCTTAACTAATGTAAGAGCGGAGCCTTTGTTCGATAGTTTCATTAACTTTCATGACATTTATGAAACAAAATTAATGACATTCATAAACTATTGGGGTCCATTACCTCCCAGCATCACCTGTAGCCAAGTCTGCAAATGGCTATTGCAAATTAATGCAAATATGACAATGGGATTTGTTTCTCGGACAGTCAGTAATAAATCACCTAGTGCTATATTTTGCAGCCATACCTTGCTCCATTTACATTATCCTGCACTGTTTTTGTCCCAATGGTATACAATTAATAAATTTTCTTGGTATTCGTTGCGATTGCGGAGGCGGGTTGCGAAAGGGATCAGGGGGATATAAGAGATATAATTAGCAAGAATTTAAAACCAAAAAATCAAAACAAAAATATTAGTAGAAAGTCAAATAGGACACTAGGATTAATTAATCGTAGCCTTAGTAATAAGAAACCTGGTGTTGTTCTTCAGCTATATATTACTACTGTTAGGCCCCCTGTAGATTATGCAGTTCAGATCGTATCAACATACAATGGAATGGATATTAATTTACTAGAACGTGTCCAGCGTAGGATGACGAAGGTATTCTCGCAAATTAGAAATCTGGCATAGTAAAAAAGATTGACGAAGCTTAAATTACATTATATGGAAAGGCGAAGAATTAGGGTTGACATGATAGGGATGTACAAGTGGGCTAATGGACATAGCAAAAGGGTTATTAATAGGTATTAAAAGTCTCAACACTCACAGACGAGGAGTAACAAAAACTTGGTGTAAATATGTTGACTGAAACCTCACACTAGAAAAGTGATGGAACGACGAAGTTCCGGTCCGTCTTGGACCAGTCACAATTGGATCAACACAAGGCAAAACATGAACAAATAGGTATAAATTTGAAAAAATTTATATTTAGAAATGGCCTGGGTAAATGTTGGTTTGGTAACAGTGTACACAATTCGAAGGGCAAATTACCGCATAGCATAACAGTTGAAGGATCTCTTGATGTTTCAAGCGTAGGGTTTTTATATATATGTGAATGGGGTTGGGTGGATATAAATAGGAACTTCTTCGACGGCGATGCCATCTGCTTAATAGGCCATCTGCTTTTAACCTTCATTCCTATGTTCATATGAATGGACATTCGTATGAACATAGGAATGTTCAAATGAACAAAAAGGGATATTAATAGGGTATTAAAAGTATCAACGCATAATAAAACTCAAAACAATGAATATAAACTGGATAACTATAGATATGGGAATGTTCTGGGTAAATACAGATTCGGTAACAGGACTGTCGATTGTGGACCCTATTACCGCAAAACATAGGGGGATATTAATAGTAGTATTAAGTGTCAACACAAGACATAACACGAAACAATGAGTATAAATTGGATAAGATTAGATTTATAATAGACATGGGTAAATACTGGTTCGGTAACAGAGTTGTTGATTTGTAGAACCAATTACCGCCTACTGTGGTGGAGGTGGGGTCCTTCAATTGTTTCAAGAGTGGGATGGACATGTATATGAGTGGGATTGGGTGGTTATAAATAGCAGTTGCCTTGTATGGGCCAATAGGCCTTCTGCAGTCACCTTCCTATGCTCATAACTGTTGCACCAACAGAATCTCATTCTTGCTCTAATGATCCATTTGTGAAGATGTGAGTGGTTGTTTGTGTTGAGATATTTTCCATCAATAGCATGTTGATGTTGTCTCACAATCGACCTACTATAACAAAATTTATCATAGTACGGGCTATTGCGTGCTGTAGTGGCTCAGTGATATATCCATTTATTTCAGATACTAGGCAAAAACTCCATGTCACCAGACTTCACCTGATATGATTTAGCTCATAAGGCGCCGAACCTACTCAGAACCCTCACTTGCTTCCCCAGTTCTTTCCTGGTCGTGCTGTTTGTTTACGCTCGTCCGTTGTTGTAACCATGGCAAAGACTAATCCATTTGAGAAGAGTTACTTCTCACCCCGCAAGATTCAGATGAGAGAGCAAAATACAATTCTGAAGCTCTCCACCGCCAAAATTTCCAAACTCAGGCGCACAAATACGTCCTTGCATCGATATGTTATGTTGAAGAACCTCAAGAAACGGGTGGAGCAGGAGTTAACGATAAACAGGTTAGAATATATGGAAGAATTATTTAACGGTAAGTTCTCCCCTTAGCTTCTTCCTCCTGCTGACCTGAAGGTTTGTTATAAAAAGGATCTGAGTTGTATTGGCCAATAGGCCTTCAACATTTACCTTCATTCTTATGTTCTTAACTAATGTAAGAGCGGATCCTTTGTTCGATAGTTTCATTAACTTTCATGACATTTATGAAACAAAATTAATGACATTCATAAACTATTGGGTCCATTACCTCCCAGCATCACCTGTAGCCAAGTCTGCAAATGGCTATTGCAAATTAATGCAAATATGACAATGGGATTGTGTTTCTCGGACAGTCAGTAATAAATCACCTAGTGCTATATTTTGCAGCCATACCTTGCTCCATTTACATTATCCTGCACTGTTTTTGTCCCAATGGTATACAATTAATAAATTTTCTGGTATTCGTTGCGATTGCGGAGGCGGGTTGCGAAAGGGATCAGGGGGATATAAGAGATATAATTAGCAAGAATTTAAAACCAAAAAATCAAAACAAAAAATATTAGTAGAAAGTCAAATAGGACACTAGGATTAATTAATCGTAGCCTTAGTAATAAGAAACCTGGTGTTGTTCTTCAGCTATATATTACTACTGTTAGGCCCCCTGTAGATTATGCAGTTCAGATCGTATCAACATACAATGGAATGGATATTAATTTACTAGAACGTGTCCAGCGTAGGATGACGAAGGTATTCTCGCAAATTAGAAATCTGGCATAGTAAAAAAGATTGACGAAGCTTAAATTACATTATATGGAAAGGCGAAGAATTAGGGTTGACATGATAGGGATGTACAAGTGGGCTAATGGACATAGCAAAAAGGGTTATTAATAGGGTATTAAAAGTCTCAACACTCACAGACGAGGAGTAACAAAAACTTGGTGTAAAATATGTTGACTGAACCTCACACTAGAAAGTGATGGAACGACGAAGTTCCGGTCCGTCTTGGACCAGTCACAATTGGATCAACACAAGGCAAAACATGAACAAATAGGTATAAATTTGAAAAAATTATATTTAGAAATGGCCTGGGTAAATGTTGGTTTGGTAACAGTGTACACAATTCGAAGGGCAAATTACCGCATAGCATAACAGTTGAAGGATCTCTTGAATTGTTTCAAGCGTAGGGTTTTATATATATGTGAATGGGGTTGGGTGGATATAAATAGGAACTTCTTCGACGTGCCGCTATGGCCATCTGCTTTTACCTTCATTCCTATGTTCATATGAATGGACATTCGTATGAACATAGGAATGTTCAAATGAAACAAAAAGGGATATTAATAGGGTATTAAAAGTATCAACGCATAATAAAAACTCAAAACAATGAATATAAACTGGATAACTATAGATATGGGAATGTTCTGGGTAAATACAGATTCGGTAACAGGACTGTCGATTTGTGGACCCTATTACCGCAAAACATAGGGGGATATTAATAGTAGTATTAAGTGTCAACACAAGACATAACACGAAACAATGAGTATAAATTGGATAAGATTAGATTTATAATAGACATGGGTAAATACTGGTTCGGTAACAGAGTTGTTGATTTGTAGAACCAATTACCGCCTACTGTGGTGGAGGTGGGGTCCTTCAATTGTTTCAAGAGTGGGATGGACATGTATATGAGTGGGATTGGGTGGTTATAAATAGCAGTTGCCTTGTATGGGCCAATAGGCCTTCTGCAGTCACCTTCCTATGCTCATAACTGTTGCACCAACAGAATCTCATTCTTGCTCTAATGATCCATTTGTGAAGATGTGAGTGGTTGTTTGTGTTGAGATATTTTCCATCATAGCATGTTGATGTTGTCTCACAATCGACTACTATAACAAAATTTATCATAGTACGGGCTATTGCGTGCTGTAGTGGCTCAGTGATATATCCATTTATTTCAGATACTAGGCAAAAACTCCATGTCAACCAGACTTCACCTGATATGATTTAGCTCATAAGGCGCCGAACCTACTCAGACCCTCACTTGCTTCCCCAGTTCTTTCCTGGTCGTGCTGTTTGTTTACGCTCGTCCGTTGTTGTAACCATGGCAAAGACTAATCCATTTGAGAAGAGTTTACTTCTCACCCCGCAAGATTCAGATGAGAGAGCAAATACAATTCTGAAGCTCTCCACCGCCAAAATTTCCAAACTCAGGCGCACAAATACGTCCTTGCATCGATATGTTATGTTGAAGAACTCAAGAAACGGGTGGAGCAGGAGTTAACGATAAAACAGGTTAGAATATATGGAAGAATTATTTACGGTAAGTTCTCCCCTTAGCTTCTTCCTCCTGCTGACCTGAAGGTTTGTTATAAAAAGGATCTGAGTTGTATTGGCCAATAGGCCTTCAACATTTACCTTCATTCTTATGTTCTTAACTAATGTAAGAGCGGAGCCTTTGTTCGATAGTTTCATTAACTTTCATGACATTTATGAAACAAAATTAATGACATTCATAAACTATTGGGTCCATTACCTCCCAGCATCACCTGTAGCCAAGTCTGCAAATGGCTATTGCAAATTAATGCAAATATGACAATGGATTTGTTTCTCGGACAGTCAGTAATAAATCACCTAGTGCTATATTTTGCAGCCATACCTTGCTCCATTTACATTATCCTGCACTGTTTTTGTCCCAATGGTATACAATTAATAAATTTTTCTGGTATTCGTTGCGATTGCGGAGGCGGGTTGCGAAAGGGATCAGGGGATATAAGAGATATAATTAGCAAGAATTTAAAACCAAAAAATCAAAACAAAAATATTAGTAGAAAGTCAAATAGGACACTAGGATTAATTAATCGTAGCCTTAGTAATAAGAAACCTGGTGTTGTTCTTCAGCTATATATTACTACTGTTAGGCCCCCTGTAGATTATGCAGTTCAGATCGTATCAACATACAATGGAATGGATATTAATTTACTAGAACGTGTCCAGCGTAGGATGACGAAGGTATTCTCGCAAATTAGAAATCTGGCATAGTAAAAAAGATTGACGAAGCTTAAATTACATTATATGGAAAGGCGAAGAATTAGGGTTGACATGATAGGGATGTACAAGTGGGCTAATGACATAGCAAAAGGGTTATTAATAGGGTATTAAAAGTCTCAACACTCACAGACGAGGAGTAACAAAAACTTGGTGTAAAAATGTTGACTGAACCTCACACTAGAAAGTGATGGAACGACGAAGTTCCGGGTCCGTCTTGGACCAGTCACAATTCGGATCAACACAAGGCAAAACATGAACAAATAGGGTATAATTTGAAAAATTATATTTAGAAATGGCCTGGGTAAATGTTGGTTTGGTAACAGTGTACACAATTCGAAGGGCAAATTACCGCATAGCATAACAGTTGAAGGATCTCTTGAATTGTTTCAAGCGTAGGGTTTTTATATATATGTGAATGGGGTTGGGTGGATATAAATAGGAACTTCTTCGACGGCGATGCCATCTGCTATAGCCTGCTTTTACCTTCATTCCTATGTTCATATGAATGGACATTCGTATGACATAGGAATGTTCAAATGAACAAAAAGGGATATTAATAGGGTATTAAAAGTATCAACCGCATAATAAACTCAAAACAATGAATATAAACTGGATAACTATAGATATGGGAATGTTCTGGGTAAATACAGATTCGGTAACAGGACTGTCGATTTGTGGACCCTATTACCGCAAAACATAGGGGGATATTAATAGTAGTATTAAGTGTCAACACAAGACATAACACGAAACAATGAGTATAAATTGGATAAGATTAGATTTATAATAGACATGGGTAAATACTGGTTCGGTAACAGAGTTGTTGATTTGTAGAACCAATTACCGCCTACTGTGGTGGAGGTGGGGTCCTTCAATTGTTTCAAGAGTGGGATGGACATGTATATGAGTGGGATTGGGTGGTTATAAATAGCAGTTGCCTTGTATGGGCCAATAGGCCTTCTGCAGTCACCTTCCTATGCTCATAAACTGTTGCACCAACAGAATCTCATTCTTGCTCTAATGATCCATTTGTGAAGATGTGAGTGTTGTTTGTGTTGAGATATTTTCCATCAATAGCATGTTGATGTTGTCTCACAATCGACTACTATAACAAAATTTATCATAGTACGGGCTATTGCGTGCTGTAGTGGCTCAGTGATATATCCATTTATATTCAGATACTAGGCAAAAACTCCATGTCACCAGACTTCACCTGATATGATTTAGCTCATAAGGCGCCGAACCTACTCAGACGCCCTCACTTGCTTCCCCAGTTCTTTCCTGGTCGTGCTGTTTGTTTACGCTCGTTCCGTTGTTGTAACCATGGCAAAGACTAATCCATTTGAGAAGAGTTACTTCTCACCCCGCAAGATTCAGATGAGAGAGCAAAATACAATTCTGAAGCTCTCCACCGCCAAAATTTCCAAACTCAGGCGCACAAATACGTCCTTTTGCATCGTATATGTTATGTTGAAGAACCTCAAGAAACGGGTGGAGCAGGAGTTAACGATAAACAGGTTAGAATATAGGAAGAATTATTTAACGGTAAGTTCTCCCCTTAGCTTCTTCCTCCTGCTGACCTGAAGGTTTGTTATAAAAAGGATCTGAGTTGTATTGGCCAATAGGCCTTCAACATTTACCTTCATTCTTATGTTCTTAACTAATGTAAGAGCGGAGCCTTTGTTCGATAGTTTCATTAACTTTCATGACATTTATGAAACAAAATTAATGACATTCATAAACTATTGGGTCCATTACCTCCCAGCATCACCTGTAGCCAAGTCTGCAAATGGCTATTGCAAATTAATGCAAATATGACAATGGGATTTGTTTCTCGGACAGTCAGTAATAAATCACCTAGTGCTATATTTTGCAGCCATACCTTGCTCCATTTACATTATCCTGCACTGTTTTTGTCCCAATGGTATACAATTAATACATTTTCTGGTATTCGTTGCGATTGCGGAGGCGGGTTGCGAAAGGGATCAGGGGGATATAAGAGATATAATTAGCAAGAATTTAAAACCAAAAAATCAAAACAAAAATATTAGTAGAAAGTCAAATAGGACACTAGGATTAATTAATCGTAGCCTTAGTAATAAGAAACCTGGTGTTGTTCTTCAGCTATATATTACTACTGTTAGGCCCCCTGTAGATTATGCAGTTCAGATCGTATCAACATACAATGGAATGGATATTAATTTACTAGAACGTGTCCAGCGTAGGATGACGAAGGTATTCTCGCAAATTAGAAATCTGGCATAGTAAAAAAAATTGACGAAGCTTAAATTACATTATATGGAAAGGCGAAGAATTAGGGTTGACATGATAGGGATGTACAAGTGGGCTAATGGACATAGCAAAAGGGTTATTAATAGGGTATTAAAAGTCTCAACACTCACAGACGAGGAGTAACAAAAACTTGGTGTAAATATGTTGACTGAACCTCACACTAGAAAGTGATGGAACGACGAAGTTCCGGTCCGTCTTGGACCAGTCACAATTCGATCAACACAAGGCAAAACATGAACAAATAGGTATAAATTTGAAAAAAATTATATTTAGAAATGGCCTGGGTAAATGTTGGTTTGGTAACAGTGTACACAATTCGAAGGGCAAATTACCGCATAGCATAACAGTTGAAGGATCTCTTGAATGTTTCAAGCGTAGGGTTTTTATATATATGTGAATGGGGTTGGGTGGATATAAATAGGAACTTCTTCGACGGCGATGCCATCTGCTAATAGGCCATCTGCTTTTACTTCATTCCTATGTTCATATGAATGGACATTCGTATGAACATAGGAATGTTCAAATGAACAAAAAGGGATATTAATAGGGTATTAAAAGTATCAACGCATAATAAAACTCAAAACAATGAATTATAAACTGGATAACTATAGATATGGGAATGTTCTGGGTAAATACAGATTCGGTAACAGGACTGTCGATTTGTGGACCCTATTACCGCAAAACATAGGGGGATATTAATAGTAGTATTAAGTGTCAACACAAGACATAACACGAAACAATGAGTATAAATTGGATAAGATTAGATTTATAATAGACATGGGTAAATACTGGTTCGGTAACAGAGTTGTTGATTTGTAGAACCAATTACCGCCTACTGTGGTGGAGGTGGGGTCCTTCAATTGTTTCAAGAGTGGGATGGACATGTATATGAGTGGGATTGGGTGGTTATAAATAGCAGTTGCCTTGTATGGGCCAATAGGCCTTCTGCAGTCACCTTCCTATGCTCATAACTGTTGCACCAACAGAATCTCATTCTTGCTCTAATGATCCATTTGTGAAGATGTGAGTGGTTGTTTGTGTTGAGATATTTTCCATCAATAGCATGTTGATGTTGTCTCACAATCGACTACTATAACAAAATTTATCATAGTACGGGCTATTGCGTGCTGTAGGGGCTCAGTGATATATCCATTTATTTCAGATACTAGGCAAAAAACTCCATGTCACCAGACTTCACCTGATATGATTTAGCTCATAAGGCGCCGAACCTACTCAGACCCTCACTTGCTTCCCCAGTTCTTTCCTGGTCGTGCTGTTTGTTTACGCTCGTCCGTTGTTGTAACCATGGCAAAGACTAATCCATTTGAGAAGAGTTACTTCTCACCCCGCAAGATTCAGATGAGAGAGCAAAATACAATTCTGAAGCTCTCCACCGCCAAAATTTCCAAACTCAGGCGCACAAATACGTCCTTGCATCGGATATGTTATGTTGAAGAACCTCAAGAAACGGGTGGAGCAGGAGTTAACGATAAACAGGTTAGAATATATGGAAGAATTATTTAACGGTAAGTTCTCCCCTTAGCTTCTTCCTCCTGCTGACCTGAAGGTTTGTTATAAAAAGGATCTGAGTTGTATTGGCCAATAGGCCTTCAACATTTACCTTCATTCTTATGTTCTTAACTAATGTAAGAGCGGAGCCTTTGTTCGATAGTTTCATTAACTTTCATGACATTTATGAAACAAAATTAATGACATTCATAAACTATTGGGTCCATTACCTCCCAGCATCACCTGTAGCCAAGTCTGCAAATGGCTATTGCAAATTAATGCAAATATGACAATGGGATTTGTTTCTCGGACAGTCAGTAATAAATCACCTAGTGCTATATTTTGCAGCCATACCTTGCTCCATTTACATTATCCTGCACTGTTTTTTGTCGCAATGGTATACAATTAATAAATTTTCTGGTATTCGTTGCGATTGCGGAGGCGGGTTGCGAAAGGGATCAGGGGGATATAAGAGATATAATTAGCAAGAATTTAAAACCAAAAAATCAAAACAAAAATATTAGTAGAAAGTCAAATAGGACACTAGGATTAATTAATCGTAGCCTTAGTAATAAGAAACCTGGTGTTGTTCTTCAGCTATATATTACTACTGTTAGGCCCCCTGTAGATTATGCAGTTCAGATCGTATCAACATACAATGGAATGGATATTAATTTACTAGAACGTGTCCAGCGTAGGATGACGAAGGTATTCTCGCAAATTAGAAATCTGGCATAGTAAAAAAGATTGACGAAGCTTAAATTACATTATATGGAAAGGCGAAGAATTAGGGTTGACATGATAGGGATGTACAAGTGGGCTAATGGACATAGCAAAAGGGTTATTAATAGGGTATTAAAAGTCTCAACACTCACAGACGAGGAGTAACAAAAACTTGGTGTAAAAATGTTGACTGAACCTCACACTAGAAGTGATGGAACGACGAAGTTCCGGTCCGTCTTGGACCAGTCACAATTGGATCAACACAAGGCAAAAACATGAACAAATAGGTATAAATTTGAAAAAATTATATTTAGAAATGGCCTGGGTAAATGTTGGTTTGGTAACAGTGTACACAATTCGAAGGGCAAATTACCGCATAGCATAACAGTTGAAGGATCTCTTGAATGTTTCAAGCGTAGGGTTTTTATATATATGTGAATGGGGTTGGGTGGATATAAATAGGAACTTCTTCGACGGCGATGCCATCTGCTTTACCTTCTCATTCCTATGTTCATATGAATGGACATTCGTATGAACATAGGAATGTTCAAATGAACAAAAAGGGATATTAATAGGGTATTAAAAGTATCAACGCATAATAAAACTCAAAACAATGAATATAAACTGGATAACTATAGATATGGGAATGTTCTGGGTAAATACAGATTCGGTAACAGGACTGTCGATTTGTGGACCCTATTACCGCAAAACATAGGGGGATATTAATAGTAGTATTAAGTGTCAACACAAGACATAACACGAAACAATGAGTATAAATTGGATAAGATTAGATTTATAATAGACATGGGTAAATACTGGTTCGGTAACAGAGTTGTTGATTTGTAGAACCAATTACCGCCTACTGTGGTGGAGGTGGGGTCCTTCAATTGTTTCAAGAGTGGGATGGACATGTATATGAGTGGGATTGGGTGGTTATAAATAGCAGTTGCCTTGTATGGGCCAATAGGCCTTCTGCAGTCACCTTCCTATGCTCATAACTGTTGCACCAACAGAATCTCATTCTTGCTCTAATGATCCATTTGTGAAGATGTGAGTGGTTGTTTGTGTTGAGATATTTTCCATCAATAGCATGTTGATGTTGTCTCACAATCGACTACTATAACAAAATTTATCATAGTACGGGCTATTGCGTGCTGTAGTGGCTCAGTGATATATCCATTTATTTCAGATACTAGGCAAAAACTCCATGTCACCAGACTTCACCTGATATGATTTAGCTCATAAGGCGCCGAACCTACTCAGACCCTCACTTGCTTCCCCAGTTCTTTCCTGGTCGTGCTGTTTGTTTACGCTCGTCCGTTGTTGTAACCATGGCAAAGACTAATCCATTTGAGAAGAGTTACTTCTCACCCCGCAAGATTTCAGATGAGAGAGCAAAATACAATTCTGAAGCTCTCCACCGCCAAAATTTCCAAACTCAGGGCGCACAAATACGTCCTTGCATCGATATGTTATGTTGAAGAACCTCAAGAAACGGGTGGAGCAGGAGTTAACGATAAACAGGTTAGAATATATGGAAGAATTATTAACGTAAGTTCTCCCCTTAGCTTCTTCCTCCTGCTGACCTGAAGGTTTGTTATAAAAAGGATCTGAGTTGTATTGGCCAATAGGCCTTCAACATTTACCTTCATTCTTATGTTCTTAACTAATGTAAGAGCGGAGCCTTTGTTCGATAGTTTCATTAACTTTCATGACATTTATGAAACAAAATTAATGACATTCATAAACTATTGGGTCCATTACCTCCCAGCATCACCTGTAGCCAAGTCTGCAAATGGCTATTGCAAATTAATGCAAATATGACAATGGGATTTGTTTCTCGGACAGGTCAGTAATAAATCACCTAGTGCTATATTTTGCAGCCATACCTTGCTCCATTTACATTATCCTGCACTGTTTTTGTCCAATGGTATACAATTAATAAATTTTCTGGTATTCGTTGCGATTGCGGAGGCGGGTTGCGAAAGGGATCAGGGGGATATAAGAGATATAATTAGCAAGAATTTAAAACCAAAAAATCAAAACAAAAATATTAGTAGAAAGTCAAATAGGACACTAGGATTAATTAATCGTAGCCTTAGTAATAAGAAACCTGGTGTTGTTCTTCAGCTATATATTACTACTGTTAGGCCCCCTGTAGATTATGCAGTTCAGATCGTATCAACATACAATGGAATGGATATTAATTTACTAGAACGTGTCCAGCGTAGGATGACGAAGGTATTCTCGCAAATTAGAAATCTGGCATAGTAAAAAAGATTGACGAAGCTTAAATTACATTATATGGAAAGGCGAAGAATTAGGGTTGACATGATAGGGATGTACAAGTGGGCTAATGGACATAGCAAAAGGGTATTAATAGGGTATTAAAAGTCTCAACACTCACAGACGAGGAGTAACAAAAACTTGGTGTAAAATGTTGACTGAACCTCACACTAGAAAGTGATGGAACGACGAAGTTCCGGTCCGTCTTGGACCAGTCACAATTGGATCAACACAAGGCAAAACATGAACAAATAGGTATAAATTTGAAAAAATTATATTTAGAAATGGCCTGGGTAAATGTTGGTTTGGTAACAGTGTACACAATTCGAAGGGCAAATTACCGCATAGCATAACAGTTGAAGGATCTCTTGAATGTTTCAAGCGTAGGGTTTTTATATATATGTGAATGGGGTTGGGTGGATATAAATAGGAACTTCTTCGACGGCGATGCCATCTGCTTTTACCTTCATTCCTATGTTCATATGAATGGACATTCGTATGAACATAGGAATGTTCAAATGAACAAAAAGGGATATTAATAGGGTATTAAAAGTATCAACGCATAATAAAACTCAAAACAATGAATATAAACTGGGATAACTATAGATATGGGAATGTTCTGGGTAAATACAGATTCGGTAACAGGACTGTCGATTTGTGGACCCTATTACCGCAAAACATAGGGGGATATTAATAGTAGTATTAAGTGTCAACACAAGACATAACACGAAAACAATGAGTATAAATTGGATAAGATTAGATTTATAATAGACATGGGTAAATACTGGTTCGGTAACAGAGTTGTTGATTTGTAGAACCAATTACCGCCTACTGTGGTGGAGGTGGGGTCCTTCAATTGTTTCAAGAGTGGGATGGACATGTATATGAGTGGGATTGGGTGGTTATAAATAGCAGTTGCCTTGTATGGGCCAATAGGCCTTCTGCAGTCACCTTCCTATGCTCATAAATGTTGCACCAACAGAATCTCATTCTTGCTCTAATGATCCATTTGTGAAGATGTGAGTGGTTGTTTGTGTTGAGATATTTTCCATCAATAGCATGTTGATGTTGTCTCACAATCGACTACTATAACAAAATTTATCATAGTACGGGCTATTGCGTGCTGTAGTGGCTCAGTGATATATCCATTTATTTCAGATACTAGGCAAAAACTCCATGTCACCAGACTTCACCTGATATGATTTAGCTCATAAGGCGCCGAACCTACTCAGACCCTCACTTGCTTCCCCAGTTCTTTCCTGGTCGTGCTGTTTGTTTACGCTCGTCCGTTGTTGTAACCATGGCAAAGACTAATCCATTTGAGAAGAGTTACTTCTCACCCCGCAAGATTCAGATGAGAGAGCAAAATACAATTCTGAAGCTCTCCACCGCCAAAATTTCCAAACTCAGGCGCACAAATACGTCCTTGCATCGATATGTTATGTTGAAGAACCTCAAGAAACGGGTGGAGCAGGAGTTAACGATAAACAGGTTAGAATATATGGAAGAATTATTTAACGGTAAGTTCTCCCCTTAGCTTCTTCCTCCTGCTGACCTGAAGGTTTGTTATAAAAAGGATCTGAGTTGTATTGGCCAATAGGCCTTCAACATTTACCTTCATTCTTATGTTCTTAACTAATGTAAGAGCGGAGCCTTTGTTCGATAGTTTTCATTAACTTTCATGACATTTATGAAACAAAATTAATGACATTCATAAACTATTGGGTCCATTACCTCCCAGCATCACCTGTAGCCAAGTCTGCAAATGGCTATTGCAAATTAATGCAAATATGACAATGGGATTTGTTTCTCGGACAGTCAGTAATAAATCACCTAGTGCTATATTTTGCAGCCATACCTTGCTCCATTTACATTATCCTGCACTGTTTTTGTCCCAATGGTATACAATTAATAAATTTTCTGGTATTCGTTGCGATTGCGGAGGCGGGTTGCGAAAGGGATCAGGGGATATAAGAGATATAATTAGCAAGAATTTAAAACCAAAAAATCAAAACAAAAATATTAGTAGAAAGTCAAATAGGACACTAGGATTAATTAATCGTAGCCTTAGTAATAAGAAACCTGGTGTTGTTCTTCAGCTATATATTACTACTGTTAGGCCCCCTGTAGATTATGCAGTTCAGATCGTATCAACATACAATGGAATGGATATTAATTTACTAGAACGTGTCCAGCGTAGGATGACGAAGGTATTCTCGCAAATTAGAAATCTGGCATAGTAAAAAAGATTGACGAAGCTTAAATTACATTATATGGAAAGGCGAAGAATTAGGGTTGACATGATAGGGATGTACAAGTGGGCTAATGGACATAGCAAAAGGGTTATTAATAGGGTATTAAAAGTCTCAACACTCACAGACGAGGAGTAACAAAAACTTGGTGTAAAAATGTTGACTGAACCTCACACTAGAAAGTGATGGAACGACGAAGTTCCGGTCCGTCTTGGACCAGTCACAATTGGATCAACACAAGGCAAAACATGAACAAATAGGTATAAATTTGAAAAAATTATATTTAGAAATGGCCTGGGTAAATGTTGGTTTGGTAACAGTGTACACAATTCGAAGGGCAAATTACCGCATAGCATAACAGTTGAAGGATCTCTTGAATGTTTCAAGCGTAGGGTTTTTATATATATGTGAATGGGGTTGGGTGGATATAAATAGGAACTTCTTCGACGGCGATGCCATCTGCTATTTTACCTTCATTCCTATGTTCATATGAATGGACATTCGTATGAACATAGGAATGTTCAAATGAACAAAAAGGGATATTAATAGGGTATTAAAAGTATCAACGCATAATAAAACTCAAAACAATGAATATAACTGGATAACTATAGATATGGGAATGTTCTGGGTAAATACAGATTCGGTAACAGGACTGTCGATTTGTGGACCCTATTACCGCAAAACATAGGGGGATATTAATAGTAGTATTAAGTGTCAACACAAGACATAACACGAAACAATGAGTATAAATTGGATAAGATTAGATTTATAATAGACATGGGTAAATACTGGTTCGGTAACAGAGTTGTTGATTTGTAGAACCAATTACCGCCTACTGTGGTGGAGGTGGGGTCCTTCAATTGTTTCAAGAGTGGGATGGACATGTATATGAGTGGGATTGGGTGGTTATAAATAGCAGTTGCCTTGTATGGGCCAATAGGCCTTCTGCAGTCACCTTCCTATGCTCATAACTGTTGCACCAACAGAATCTCATTCTTGCTCTAATGATCCATTTGTGAAGATGTGAGTGGTTGTTTGTGTTGAGATATTTTCCATCAATAGCATGTTGATGTTGTCTCACAATCGACTACTATAACAAAATTTATCATAGTACGGGCTATTGCGTGCTGTAGTGGCTCAGTGATATATCCATTTATTTCAGATACTAGGCAAAAACTCCATGTCACCAGACTTCACCTGATATGATTTAGCTCATAAGGCGCCGAACCTACTCAGACCCTCACTTGCTTCCCCAGTTCTTTCCTGGTCGTGCTGTTTGTTTACGCTCGTCCGTTGTTGTAACCATGGCAAAGACTAATCCATTTGAGAAGAGTTACTTCTCACCCCGCAAGATTCAGATGAGAGAGCAAAATACAATTCTGAAGCTCTCCACCGCCAAAATTTCCAAACTCAGGCGCACAAATACGTCCTTGCATCGATATGTTATGTTGAAGAACCTCAAGAAACGGGTGGAGCAGGAGTTAACGATAAACAGGTTAGAATATATGGAAGAATTATTTAACGGTAAGTTCTCCCCTTAGCTTCTTCCTCCTGCTGACCTGAAGGTTTGTTATAAAAAGGATCTGAGTTGTATTGGCCAATAGGCCTTCAACATTTACCTTCATTCTTATGTTCTTAACTAATGTAAGAGCGGAGCCTTTGTTCGATAGTTTCATTAACTTTCATGACATTTATGAAACAAAATTAATGACATTCATAAACTATTGGGTCCATTACCTCCCAGCATCACCTGTAGCCAAGTCTGCAAATGGCTATTGCAAATTAATGCAAATATGACAATGGGATTTGTTTCTCGGACAGTCAGTAATAAATCACCTAGTGCTATATTTTGCAGCCATACCTTGCTCCATTTACATTATCCTGCACTGTTTTTGTCCCAATGGTATACAATTAATAAATTTTCTGGTATTCGTTGCGATTGCGGAGGCGGGTTGCGAAAGGGATCAGGGGGATATAAGAGATATAATTAGCAAGAATTTAAAACCAAAAAATCAAAACAAAAATATTAGTAGAAAGTCAAATAGGACACTAGGATTAATTAATCGTAGCCTTAGTAATAAGAAACCTGGTGTTGTTCTTCAGCTATATATTACTACTGTTAGGCCCCCTGTAGATTATGCAGTTCAGATCGTATCAACATACAATGGAATGGATATTAATTTACTAGAACGTGTCCAGCGTAGGATGACGAAGGTATTCTCGCAAATTAGAAATCTGGCATAGTAAAAAAGATTGACGAAGCTTAAATTACATTATATGGAAAGGCGAAGAATTAGGGTTGACATGATAGGGATGTACAAGTGGGCTAATGGACATAGCAAAAGGGTTATTAATAGGGTATTAAAAGTCTCAACACTCACAGACGAGGAGTAACAAAAACTTGGTGTAAAAATGTTGACTGAACCTCACACTAGAAAGTGATGGAACGACGAAGTTCCGGTCCGTCTTGGACCAGTCACAATTGGATCAACACAAGGCAAAACATGAACAAATAGGTATAAATTTGAAAAAATTATATTTAGAAATGGCCTGGGTAAATGTTGGTTTGGTAACAGTGTACACAATTCGAAGGGCAAATTACCGCATAGCATAACAGTTGAAGGATCTCTTGAATGTTTCAAGCGTAGGGTTTTTATATATATGTGAATGGGGTTGGGTGGATATAAATAGGAACTTCTTCGACGGCGATGCCATCTGCTATAGGCCATCTGCTTTTACCTTCATTCCTATGTTCATATGAATGGACATTCGTATGAACATAGGAATGTTCAAATGAACAAAAAGGGATATTAATAGGGTATTAAAAGTATCAACGCATAATAAAACTCAAAACAATGAATATAAACTGGATAACTATAGATATGGGAATGTTCTGGGTAAATACAGATTCGGTAACAGGACTGTCGATTTGTGGACCCTATTACCGCAAAACATAGGGGGATATTAATAGTAGTATTAAGTGTCAACACAAGACATAACACGAAACAATGAGTATAAATTGGATAAGATTAGATTTATAATAGACATGGGTAAATACTGGTTCGGTAACAGAGTTGTTGATTTGTAGAACCAATTACCGCCTACTGTGGTGGAGGTGGGGTCCTTCAATTGTTTCAAGAGTGGGATGGACATGTATATGAGTGGGATTGGGTGGTTATAAATAGCAGTTGCCTTGTATGGGCCAATAGGCCTTCTGCAGTCACCTTCCTATGCTCATAACTGTTGCACCAACAGAATCTCATTCTTGCTCTAATGATCCATTTGTGAAGATGTGAGTGGTTGTTTGTGTTGAGATATTTTCCATCAATAGCATGTTGATGTTGTCTCACAATCGACTACTATAACAAAATTTATCATAGTACGGGCTATTGCGTGCTGTAGTGGCTCAGTGATATATCCATTTATTTCAGATACTAGGCAAAAACTCCATGTCACCAGACTTCACCTGATATGATTTAGCTCATAAGGCGCCGAACCTACTCAGACCCTCACTTGCTTCCCCAGTTCTTTCCTGGTCGTGCTGTTTGTTTACGCTCGTCCGTTGTTGTAACCATGGCAAAGACTAATCCATTTGAGAAGAGTTACTTCTCACCCCGCAAGATTCAGATGAGAGAGCAAAATACAATTCTGAAGCTCTCCACCGCCAAAATTTCCAAACTCAGGCGCACAAATACGTCCTTGCATCGATATGTTATGTTGAAGAACCTCAAGAAACGGGTGGAGCAGGAGTTAACGATAAACAGGTTAGAATATATGGAAGAATTATTTAACGGTAAGTTCTCCCCTTAGCTTCTTCCTCCTGCTGACCTGAAGGTTTGTTATAAAAAGGATCTGAGTTGTATTGGCCAATAGGCCTTCAACATTTACCTTCATTCTTATGTTCTTAACTAATGTAAGAGCGGAGCCTTTGTTCGATAGTTTCATTAACTTTCATGACATTTATGAAACAAAATTAATGACATTCATAAACTATTGGGTCCATTACCTCCCAGCATCACCTGTAGCCAAGTCTGCAAATGGCTATTGCAAATTAATGCAAATATGACAATGGGATTTGTTTCTCGGACAGTCAGTAATAAATCACCTAGTGCTATATTTTGCAGCCATACCTTGCTCCATTTACATTATCCTGCACTGTTTTTGTCGCAATGGTATACAATTAATAAATTTTCTGGTATTCGTTGCGATTGCGGAGGCGGGTTGCGAAAGGGATCAGGGGGATATAAGAGATATAATTAGCAAGAATTTAAAACCAAAAAATCAAAACAAAAATATTAGTAGAAAGTCAAATAGGACACTAGGATTAATTAATCGTAGCCTTAGTAATAAGAAACCTGGTGTTGTTCTTCAGCTATATATTACTACTGTTAGGCCCCCTGTAGATTATGCAGTTCAGATCGTATCAACATACAATGGAATGGATATTAATTTACTAGAACGTGTCCAGCGTAGGATGACGAAGGTATTCTCGCAAATTAGAAATCTGGCATAGTAAAAAAGATTGACGAAGCTTAAATTACATTATATGGAAAGGCGAAGAATTAGGGTTGACATGATAGGGATGTACAAGTGGGCTAATGGACATAGCAAAAGGGTTATTAATAGGGTATTAAAAGTCTCAACACTCACAGACGAGGAGTAACAAAAACTTGGTGTAAAAATGTTGACTGAACCTCACACTAGAAAGTGATGGAACGACGAAGTTCCGGTCCGTCTTGGACCAGTCACAATTGGATCAACACAAGGCAAAACATGAACAAATAGGTATAAATTTGAAAAAATTATATTTAGAAATGGCCTGGGTAAATGTTGGTTTGGTAACAGTGTACACAATTCGAAGGGCAAATACCGCATAGCATAACAGTTGAAGGATCTCTTGAATGTTTCAAGCGTAGGGTTTTTATATATATGTGAATGGGGTTGGGTGGATATAAATAGGAACTTCTTCGACGGCGATGCCATCTGCTTTTACCTTCATTCCTATGTTCATATGAATGGACATTCGTATGAACATAGGAATGTTCAAATGAACAAAAAGGGATATTAATAGGGTATTAAAAGTATCAACGCATAATAAAACTCAAAACAATGAATATAAACTGGATAACTATAGATATGGGAATGTTCTGGGTAAATACAGATTCGGTAACAGGACTGTCGATTTGTGGACCCTATTACCGCAAAACATAGGGGGATATTAATAGTAGTATTAAGTGTCAACACAAGACATAACACGAAACAATGAGTATAAATTGGATAAGATTAGATTTATAATAGACATGGGTAAATACTGGTTCGGTAACAGAGTTGTTGATTTGTAGAACCAATTACCGCCTACTGTGGTGGAGGTGGGGTCCTTCAATTGTTTCAAGAGTGGGATGGACATGTATATGAGTGGGATTGGGTGGTTATAATAGCAGTTGCCTTGTATGGGCCAATAGCCTTCTGCAGTCACCTTCCTATGCTCATAACTGTTGCACCAACAGAAATCTCATTCTTGCTCTAATGATCCATTTGTGAAGATGTGAGTGGTTGTTTGTGGTTGAGATATTTTTCCATCAATAGCATGTTGATGTTGTCTCACAATCGACTACTATAACAAAATTTATCATAGTACGGGCTATTGCGTGCCTGTAGTGGCTCAGTGATATATCCCATTTATTTCAGATACTAGGCAAAAACTCCATGTCACCAGACTTCACCTGATATGATTTAGCTCATAAGGCGCCGAACCTACTCAGACCCTCACTTGCTTCCCCAGTTCTTTCCTGGTCGTGCTGTTTGTTTACGCTCGTCCGTTGTTGTAACCATGGCAAAGACTAATCCATTGAGAAGAGTTACTTCTCACC